>NW_026782439.1:0-42500 GCF_031769215.1 Ylistrum balloti
GGTGTTTGGTGAGAGAAACAGCCTGGTGTTTACTGGCCTGGTGTAAGGGAGATAAACAGTTGTACTGACCTGGTGTTAGGGAGATAAACAGTTGTACTGACCTGGTGTTAGGGAGATAAACAGTTGTACTGACCTGATGTTCAGGTGAGACGGAGATTAATAATTGTACTGACCTTGTGGTGAGGTAAATTTGTTGTAGAAGTCCTCGTAATACATGTTACCAGGTTGGTTGGTGCTGAGGTGACGTGCCTGGATACGAATGGCCGTATCGCTGCCATCATTCTGCATCAGTATCTCAGAACCATGGATACGAAATGCGATCACTGAAACCTGAAAAATTGCTTTCAGTTAATTTTCAGTTCATCAATATAATAAATAAACATGATTTCTGATGGAATGTAATGATATTTTGTAGCTGTACATTTATTTTTGGGACTTCCTGGCTATCAACTTAAAGAGAATTAATTGATGATGATGATGATGATGATGATGATGATGATGATGATGATGATGATGATGATGATGATGATGATGATGATCATGATTCATTCCTTCACTTACCAATTCTCTGCCTTTGGTTGCGGCTGAACTCTCAGCATAAAGACTGGACACGTCGTCCAGTAGATCTGTATCAGTGGATGAGCCTGTCTCTGATACTCCTATATTGGGGTGATGAAACGCAGGCATCTCAGCTTCCTCTAAATTTAACATTTCAGAGTCCAAGTCATCATCAGACAAGTCAGTTTTAATACTCATGGAATCAATATCCTCCATTTCTTCGTTGGAGTCCATTTTTGCCTTAATTTTGTCAGTGAGACCTGTAATACCAGACAGTGCAGACGAAAATGACTTCTTTACTTGATCGGCTGCCTTGTTTGCGGATTTCTTCATTTGCTGCGAGCCTGACCCACGAGATCCAAGACTGGAGTCATAGCCAGATGAAGAATCGTGGTGTGGGTTGGCGAGCCCTTGACTGGAGTGAGATATGGGCGCGGATACAAACATTCCAGGGTTTGAGAGATCTTCCTCTCCTGACCCTCCCGCGTGGCACTGGATCCTGGAATCACTGAGGGACTTCGAGATGGCTGTGTGGGAGGAACACTGTGACCCGGAATCCACATTATTATCGTTGATTCTGCTATCCTCATCTTAAATATCAATAATAAATAATGATCATACACAACATTTATATAACACATGATATATCAATGAAATTACCCTTTTGCACTTTACATTATGTTACACTCAATTAGATGATAAACAATGTATATTGAACCATAAGTAACATAGGTCATTATTAATTTCAACGCCTAAGCTAGGATTTAAACCCGTGATCTCTTGTTTACTCAGCTTACTTTCAACAGACCATGTAGAAGGAAACCTACTATTACAAAAGATATTTTGTAACTAATATTTCATCAGGGTAACTCAAATACAATTTTACCAGGGTAACACATGCATCATTTTACTAGGGTGACACATATATAACTTAATCTGGACAACCCATATATAATTCTACCAGAGTGACACAAATATAATTTTACCAGGGTAACACGTATAAAATTTTGCCAGGACAATACATAATCTTACCAGGGTGACACATAATTCTATCAGAGTGGCAAATAAATTACTTTATCTGGACAACACATATATGATTTAACCAGGGTAACACATAGATAATTTTACCAGGGTGACAAATACATAATTTTACCAAGGTGACACATATATAATTTTACCAAGGTGACAAATACATAATCTTACCAAGGTGACACATATATAATTTTACCAAGGTAACAAATACATAATTTTACCAAGGTGACACATATATAATTTAACTAGGGTAACACATGTATGATTTTACTAGTTGACCAAAATTTAAAAAGTTACATGCTGATGATAAAAACTAAAGACCAATTCCATATATACTCTGCAGACCTAAATCCATAAATATAACAGCAAGATCATTCTGGTTGATTCATTTACTAGAAGTTTCATAGATTGTCCCCGTAATTTTTGTTTATGCTACAGATGTATGCATGAATTTTCAATGTCTTACAGATTTTAATACAATACCTATAATATATTTATACTATCATAGATATCTCCCCCATACTTAATATTCATCAGCAACACTAATAGAACCCTTTCTTGTATGTCTTACAGCTTGACTTATCTCTGTCAAAGGCTGATGTTCTATAACAAAATCGAGGCCGAGTGAACAGTGAGATATTATGTTAACGTCGTCTTAAAATTGAGACAAATAGGACTCAAACATATACAAATAACAAATTCTATTCCTCATACAAAATTTTGTCTAAATTGCATCAAAAACCCTCTCATTTAGTTTGTTTTCTAATTTGTCAATTTGATTAGATTACCTCCCTTTACAATTCTTCGGAAGAGATTCAATTGAATTTGGCATCATTTCGATAATGACATCACTTAAAACCAAAAGGAAAAAGAAAAAAAAATTATTGGGTAAGGGTACCAGACAGATCAGATTAATAAGAAAAATCAAGCACTGAGTGACATGTGAGATTTCCCTGTCTTGTGTACAAGAAAGATTAATTGCCCTCTAATTACAGCTCAAACACTTTTACATACCTTCTGTTACATGGCCAATGTCAATGTCAATTTGTGGAGAAATTTCTTCTTTTAAACCTTCCTCCTCGATCAGATCTCCATCCCGTAGACTAGCCCCTGAAGGACTAGTTGGTATGTTGTGTGTAAAGGGAAGCAACTCAGCCACATAGGGGCACACCATAACAAACTCAATGTCTGGAACTACAAGTGGCACAGAAAACGTGGTGGGTACAGTAGATGTCCCCAGAAAATATTCTATATCCGCTGTCAGTTGAGTTTGGAAGTCTGTAAAAGATTCTAAAAGTCTCATAAGAAAAAGAAACTGGGAGTGACTCATTTGGGCCTTCACTGGACCACCAACCTTTGCAACAAGGTTGTAAGTGGCCAGCTGTAAACTCTGGCCTTTATCTTCACTTTTTGAAGATTTCATTGTTTTATCACATGAGGAAGGTAATTCCTCGGGACTGGTGTCATAGGACTCACTGTCTGTTGAATAATATTCTTTGAGTAGTCTTCGTGAGGGTCTGTCTCTGTGTGGTGATGCGGGGCTACCTTGGTCCGTGTCAAAGGTCAGGGAATTGGAGTCGGCATTGCTACTCCCTCGTCTGCTATTTCCACTGATTCCCAAAACATCAAGTTGATTATTTTGCTTAAGTTTTGTTTCTGCTTCATCCATCACTAACGGCATACAGAACCAGAGAGTCACTGGTACAGATTCAACGAAAGGTATCGGACGAGACTTAGAGACTGGCACTCCCACGAACTCCAGCCAAGCCTGATCTGCACACACACTCCACACATCAAAGCTAGCATTACGCTTCAGTGTGTTGGTTTTCAGGAGTTTGGCAATAACCTCTGGCCCTACCTGTGACTCCATGCCCTGGGGTAATTGACCAGCTACTAACTCTTTGGCATAGCGTTGCATATAAGCATTGTCTCGTCCACTAGCAAAGGTACTGAAGTGAGGGGGAAGGCTTGTAAGAGGGTTATTGTTGTTTGGGTATTGTGAGGAAGTAAACAGATGCCCTTCTGTATAGTGGCGTAACACCTCTGCCAAGTCTGCCCGCCCTGTCTGTTCCTCCACGTGGGTATTAGTGACACAGAGTTTGGACACTTGCAGTTGGACTCCCTCTGGCCGATCAGGCTGGTTTTCCACCTTCCTTTCTGCTGACACAATCACCTACGACATAAAAATTTCACAGAATTATTTGTCTTACCTAAATGACTCTAAAGCTTAACAAGTGACCCAAATGGCCTGCATCGCTCACCTGGTATTCAATATTCACCAAATATAGATCAGTGTTAATATCATAAATATACTGAAATGTACACCATTGGCAATTAAAGTGGGCACATCCAATCAATTTTAACCAATTACCATAACAAACAGCTTCAATTACTCAGCTCTAAACAGTGGCAATTATCACCTAGATTATAGGTAAAGTCATTCTTTTGTTCTAGAAATTTGTTGGGCTTTGACCTAGAAACACATTTCAACCAAATATTCTGCTTCTCTGATTTTTAGTTTACCAAAAGAAGTCTTTTACAGGTTTCAACAAATTTGATCCTTTTGACCCTGAATAAAGGTTGAGATAATTTCTTTTCGTAAAAACACAATTTGATTAGAAAGCCATCAGGTAGAAGTCTACAGGCACAGCAAGGAAAGAAAGCTATAGACAGAGGTTGTGGCCTATGTAAGCATTTTGCAGTACAAATGTACTTACCCTTGGCATAAGAGCTTCAATCTTGATGTCAATGTGTTGTTTTGGTGTGTCATCTAACATCTCAGGTGTCTGAAAATCACAACAACAATAACAAATAGATCATCAACACATTACTATAAATAATAAACAGATTAATGTAAACAACAGGTCCATAGGGCCTTTATCATTCACCTGGTTTAGTTTGCTGAATGATTGATTTAAACTAAATATTAGGTCAAGTTCTTCTGCCCAAGGGGGTTAGATGCATAATTTATACAAAACTAAGTTCACTTCAACCAAGGATGCTTCAGATCAAATCTTGACAAAATTAAATCCTTCCATCAAAAGAACGATTTTTAAGAATTTGCTCTATTTCCACTATTGTTCATATAAAATTGATCCCCTTCACCCAAGGATGCCTCAGAACCAATTTGGACAGAATACAGGCATTCCTACATAAATAAAAATATTTTAAAGAATTTGCCCCATTTCACCTATTTGACCAGGTTCGTCCTATCTCTAAATCAAATTTTCGTAAAATAATAAAGAGGATTAAGATAAATCATCAATAGGATTAACAAAAATCATAAACAGGATTAACATAAATCATAAAAGGATTAACATGAATGATAAATAGGATTAACAGAAATCATCAGCAAATTAACATAAGTCATCAACAGGATTAACATAATCATAAACAGGATTAACATAATCATAAACAGGATTAACATAAATCATAAAAGGATTAACATGAATGATAAATAGGATTAACAGAAATCATCAACAGGATTAACATAATCATAAACAGGATTAACATAAATCATAAAAGGATTAACATGAATGATAAATAGGATTAACAGAAATCATCAGCAAATTAACATAAGTCATCAACAGGATTAACATAATCATAAACAGGATTAACATAATCATAAACAGGATTAACATAAATCATAAAAGGATTAACATGAATGATAAATAGGATTAACAGAAATCATCAACAGGATTAACATAATCATAAACAGGATTAACATAAATCATAAAAGGATTAACATGAATGATAAATAGGATTAACAGAAATCATCAACAGGATTAACATAATCATAAACAGGATTAACATAAATCATAAAAGGATTAACATGAATGATAAATAGGATTAACAGAAATCATCAGCAAATTAACATAAGTCATCAACAGGATTAACATAATCATAAACAGGATTAACATAAGACATGAACTTACCACTGACTGAGAAAGGTTCAGCATGAAGAAATTCACCCACAAAAGTGTCAGGTAGTCAAGATTGAGACGTATTGGGTTTACAAGCATGTACAGATTAGCATGGGGCACTGAAACAAAGACAACATTGGTTTTACATACAATAGAGTTAAAGGAGTTTCAAATGAAGTCAAAATCTGAAAATATGCTTCAAAGCTTTCAGGACTAAGAAAATATGAAGCACAATATCTTTAATGACATCAACCTCAGGCTCCATTTTGTTATGTGCATACATGTTATTCATCATCTAAAAGATTTTACGTCCACCATTATGGCCATTCAAGGGTAAGGCAATACAGCTCTGACCGACAGGGGAACTAACTCTTGCAGTATTGGTTAGTGCAGGGTACTAATACAGAACATGTTTTTATATTTACTACTATCACAATAACGGAAAATAACAGTATAAAAATTCATAAAATAATGGTAATCCTGTCTCATATTTTATTACTGGCTTTATATACAACGATAGTGGAAATTAACGTGTTTTTATATTGTTAGTTTGCGGCTAAATCGTGCATCACACATTAGTTAGATCTGATGGAACAATTGATTACTTAGTGTTTATAAGCAGGACAGATCATTCTGTGTTTAATTACGTGGTCATCCTTAGGAAATTATTTTTGATAGTTGTATGTTCGAGACAGACTTATCTGAAAAAATGAATTCTGGGCTGTTCTCAAAATACACCTGACCATATATTTACTGCGAAATATATTAGGGTGACAACATAATGAAACATCTGTATACACAAGGTGTCAAATTAGAAGAGATATCTGGAAATTCAAGGTGTCGGATATAACAGTATATCTTAATATTTTAAGTGTCAAACAAGAATGGATATCTGAATATTTCTGGTGTCAAACAAGAATGGATATCTGAATATTTCTGGTGTCAAACAAGAATGGATATCTGAATATTTCTGGTGTCAAACAAGAAAGGATATCTGAATATTTCTGGTGTCAAACAAGAAAGGATATCTGAATATTTCTGGTGTCAAACAAGAATGGATATCTGAATATTTCTGGTGTCAAACAAGAATGGATATCTGAATATTTCTGGTGTCAAACAAGAAAGGATATCTGGTTATTCCAGGTGTCTGGTTAAAATGGATATCTGGGTGTAAATCAGTAAAGGTATCAGGAAAACTCTGGATTCTCAAGTTGTCATATTAGAAGGGATATCTAGATATTTTTGATGTCAGATTAGAAGTTATATCTAGAAATTCCAGGCATCCGATAAGAAGGTTGATCTGGATTTTTCAGGTGTAAAACCAGAATAGATATCTAGATATTGCAAGTGTCAGATTAGTAGGGATATCTGAATACCTTAGGTTTCAGATTAGGAGGAATATTCAAGATATCAAATTAGAAGAAATAACTGGATATCTCGATGCTTGAAATATCATGTAAGAAAGGATATCTAGATAGTGTTAAAGTTATTTTCAAGGGATTCCAATTTTCACAATTTTCACAATTTTCAGGATTCCAATTTTCACAATTTTCAGGAAAATATTGATACACTGGAAATGAATTATGTTCCAGTTAAAATAATATCTGTGAAATAGACATCCTTTTCCCATTGAAATATTGATAAAACCGCACCCTTTCACAGAAACCATGATTCCATTGTGCAAATTTGATATTAGACCTTCATCATGATAATTAAAGAATGGATTTCTCATGTTAATAACAGAGCATTTAATGGATTGTACCATAAACAAATATAATCAAGGGTTGAATTATGTTGAAATTGATGAATGATGACAATTAGTCTAAAATACTGCATTTCCTATATTGACAAAAAAATCCCAAATTTGATATCACAGAGAACTTGGTTAATTCATAACAGAACTGTAATAGAAAGTCAACACTTAATTATGAGAAACTGTTTGTCACGCCTTCCCACAGATAGGTTGTCCTGTAACGTAACGAAAGTCGAAGTCTGACTTGATGCGTGTTGAAGGCATTTAAAATTTCTTTCCCTTACATGAAGCTCAAGAGTATTAGATAATACCGGAGAGTGGGAAAATTAACATGGATGTCACAGCCAATCTTCCCAAACTGTCAGCTACAGGAAAGATGCATTAGATGTCTACAGAACTACATATTTTTCAAATCACGCAACACTTCTACTACTCAGCTTAGCTTGTCAATACAAGCTCTTTATTTCAGAATAAGACAGCTCATTTGTATACTTCATTACTTTTGAGAATTAACTTTTACGGATTTCATATTAATGATCTACAAATCAGCAGAAATATCCTCCCCAGGGAGATATGTGGCTAGATGCACTTCTAAATTGATAAGTTTTGTCATCTGTTAGCATGGAAACTATGGAAGATCAGGGAATTCAGCACAAAATTGAATATCAGAATAGATTATAGGACCTTGAAAGAGTTAATTATACAGAATCACACAAAGTCAAGGAAAGCCCGAGAGACAATGTTTTAACTTTCAGTATAAGAATTAATGCAATTAAACTCATCAAGATCAAAAACTATAAACTTGATAAGTATGTTTATCAAATTAGACAAAATTGAAATCTGAAGCCTTAGTAATGAACAAGAGAATGAAAACAGAATTTATATAATGAAAGTATGTGAAGGCTAGAGTTCCTTAGTCATGAATATTGGTCAACAGTCCTAAGGTCAAGAGAATTCCCGGACTGACCATAATTGTTAAGGCTGTGGGCCAATAGACCTTAGGTCCAGAGAATTCCCAAGCTGACTGTGTCAAGTAAAGCTGTCGGCCAATAGATCTCAGGCTATGAGAATTCCCAGGTTGACTGTGCCAGGTAAAAACTGTCGGCCAATAGACCTTAGGTCCAGAGAATTCCCAGACTAACCATGTCAAGAGATACTACAGACCAATGGGGTGATTGGGATAGAAGAGGAAGATAAAGAAAGGGATGAGGACAGGGGGGGGGGGGGGGAGAGGGGGTTAGTGAGTAAACAATTGTAGCGTGATGGTAATGGGCTATTAGGGAGGAGGATGAGGGAGGGAGATAAAGAGACAGACAAAGTAGGGAAGGAAGAAGTGGGATAAAAAGACAAAATAGGGAAGGAAGAAGTGGGATAGAAAGACACAGTAGAAAAGGAAGAAGGCAATAGACAGACAAAGCAGAGAAGGAGGAAGGGGATAGACAGACAAAGTAGAAAAGGAGAAAGGTGATAGACTGACAAAGCAGAGTAGGAGGAAGGGGATAGACAGACAAAGTAGAAAAGGAGGAAGGTGATAGACAGACAAAGCAGAGTAGGAGGAAGGGGATAGACAGACAAAGTAGAAAAGGAGAAAGGTGATAGACAAAGTAGAAAAGGAGAAAGGTGATAGACAGACAAAGTAGAAAAGGAGGAAGGTGATAGACAGACAAAGTAGAAAAGGAGGAAGGTGATAGACAGACAAAGCAGAGAATGAGGAAGGGGATAGACAGACGAAGTAGAAAAGGAGGAAGGGGATAGACAGACAAACAAAGTAGAAAAGGAGAAAGGGGATAGACAGACAAATTAGGTAACGAAATGAAGTTAAGCAGACACACTGAACTAGGAGGAAGTTTATCACTACAAAGTTAAAATGTTGTCAGTTAAATATCTGTCCCAGAGCTGTTAATGAGACCACACTATTGATATTAATACTGGTACACAAACCTGTTCCATAGAAATTGGACCTCGATCTGCTGACCTGTCCTAATAAAACACAAACCAATCTATACTTCAGTTTTTATCCTGTTATATTTATAAATCAATTCATCAATCAGTGATCAGGGGGCCACGACTAACAACCTACTGTAGAGGAACACAATCAGTGATCAGGGGGCCACGACTAACAACCTACTGTAGAGGAACACAATCAGTGATCTGGGGACCATGGGCAACCTACTGTAGAGGGACACAATCAGTGATCTGGGGACGATGGACAACCTACTGTAGAGGGACACAATCAGTGATCTGGGGACGATGGGCAACCAACTGTAGAGGGACACAATCAGTGATCTGGGGATGATGGACAACCTACTGTAGAGGGACACAATCAGTGATCTGGGGACAACTGACAACATACTGTAGAGGGACACAATCAGTGATCTGGGGATGATTGACACTTTACTATACAGGTGATTTGGTGTTAAATGCTCTGTATATTTATATTTACAGAACCCAGGGGTATGTTGTATGTGTGCTCATTAATAAATACTGCTATCAGTGTCATGCCAACCAGAAACATTGTTTCAATAAAAAACACATTTTCATCTAGAAAAGTGCCAACAATCTGTTCATTTATCACCTACATTACAAATTCAGAGCATCAGAAATATTGTGGTCAAACATATAATGTTAGGGAATCAAAATTGGTCTGATTTCAGTATAATGCCATTTACCACACAGTCTAACATGGAAAACTTTCAGTAAAAGAAAGACGTTTACAAACCAAAATCTAGGAATAAAGGTAAGTTAAAATGTGAAATACAGAGACAAATCTTGAACAAGCGTACTGTAAAATAATGGTTGAAAGTTTAACATTATGGCATACAATGGCAGATCTGAGTTTATTTGTATCTTTATCAACCAGGTCATTCTGGGTAAGATTATGTGGTTTACCACCAAATCCTAGTGATATTTGTTACATACACCGTATCATTCTTTAATATGAGAAATATTTCATAGTCAATGTGATTTAAATTATTCATTAAGAACATTGTTGATGTCAATCAGTTTCAGAACCGCTATATAATGAAATCTGAAAAGTCTTTGTTGAAATGTTCTTTGGAAACTTGTCTTGTCAACTATTGGTCATGACATCATCAGGATGCTACCAGAGTCTTTCTTTTGTTTAAGAAGTGATTGTTTCAAATATTGCTGCGATGATGGCCATCTTGAATGTTGCAAAGATCAGAATTTGAGTACGGCCATCTGTAGACCACAATAGAACTATTTAGTTAAAATTCTATGATAGAATGTCTTTCTGTTCAGACGACATAATAACAGCCTGGTGGCCAAGAATTACATATGTGATCATACCCACTTGCAGATGTCTTGTTAAGATCAGACTTTCTGTGCAGGAGAAGTAGTTTTAACAATGTCTGGTGGCTGTGCATTGTGTGGATGTGATTTTTTTAACACAACTATGGGTAAGAACAACTGCCCTGCTCACATAGAGTGGAGGCCCTGTCTCAGGGTAGCACGTAGGATAGGTTGTAGCACAAGAGATTTTTTACAGAAAATCAGAAAATGGAGCTTATGACATAAGATTTCTATTCTTCAAACACTGGAGCTGATGATGTTTCTTCATGTTTAGTCATCTTTAAAAATTAATACTAATAAAAAAATAATAATAACCAGCATTACTGCAAAATCATAAATTTTTGTGAAAGATTTTTTTCCTGTTGAATTTAAGTACTGTAAATCCATAAATTTATTTGTCCATGAAATGATGAACAGATAAACGTTAACATGATAAGAGAACTAGTGGATTTGTTGGGAAGAATTAATATGAAATCTAGTGCCAATAAAAATATATTTTTTGCAAACCACAAATTTGAGTCCCACAAAAATATATGGTTTCTCAGTATATAACACAGTAGTTGTTTACACGTCCTTAGAAAAGAATATTCATGAAACGATCCATCAATAACCTACGTAAAGAAGATAATGACAGGACCATCTAGTCTACAGTTCTCAGATACTAACATCAATCACCTATACATTAGCAGGGTCAGATCACTAACATTCTCTGTTTCATGCCCATGTTGTTTTAAACACTTCATGTGACAGATGTAGTCAGCTCCTTAGCAGACACAAATCTACATATAGGTCGCATCATGGGTCACTCATTCAAAAATTTACATATATGTTGAATGACATAGGTCAGTCCTTCCAATCTATTCAAGAATGCCTGTTTTGCTTCCAACACAAATACAGGTCAGCCATTTATGTGGTTCTGTTCAAAGATACATCACATTCAAGACACCACTCCATGGTCTTGGCAAGGAAAAAACTTACTGTACAAAGTGGAAATTGGCTGGTCTTTGTGAAATTTTTCTTTATAAAGAAAGGATTTTGTTTAATAAAGTTTCTTTTGAATGAAAGATATGTAATAAAGAATATCTTAAACTTACTGAATCATCATTTTTCTAAAATATTTATCTAACTTTGGTTTTGGTAATGATATCACACTCACATTCATGTAAGACCCTATTTTTAGTAAACATACAGAGGATCTTGAATGAGTTTCCATTTCATAGGAAAAATTCATGACAAATTTCATAAATTTCATACAGCATGGGAAAAAAATGTTAGAATCTGTTTATTGCATTACTAATAAATACTTTTTCCAATTATTTTAGAACACCATGATCTGATTTGACTGATATAAGTTGTGAATTGACAATATTTTCATTTTATGTCTTGTTCTTTGCTGACGTCACGATGCACATGACGACATGGAGTTATGACATCATAGTTAAAATAACCTTTAGAAAAGAACCTTCAACCGATCAACAAAGCTCTGCTACATATTACAACAAAAGTTGTCATATCTAAAGTTTATACAATGGGTGTTACTTCACAGACGATTGCTATATAAACACAACTTTATTTATTTTACAACAACTGCAAAACAAGCTTATATCAATCACTGTTGTTGACTGTGATAGAAGCGTGCGAGAGGTTTTACAGTGGGAGGAAACCGGAGTACCCAGGGGAAAAACCCATATGGTCAGTAGGTAACCATATACCTCTTCCTGTGTGTACTGGGAATTATAACCCAGATGTCTAGGTGAAAGGTGAATGTGTTACCACTGTGAATAGTAAACATGTGATATTTTACAATGATCATCTCTTGTCATGGTAATTCCCTGTGACTATTTTTAGACTAGGTTATATTATCAAATTGTGATGATAATCGCTCTGGTATTTGCCAATTTCAGGTTAATGTCACATTTTGTTGAAACCTGTAGGTGACCTCTTAGCCAATCACAGAAGAGGGATTTTATCAGTCATGTTAAAAAAGCTATTGTGACATCACATTTAGATAATAAAATGATGTCATAATCTCAAAGACTGCCTTGTGCTGTAACACTGTAAACCTTAAATATAGCACAAAAATGACTTTAAATTTGGCATTTAAATATTTGTTTGAATGTTTGATCATTTTATTAGATGGATCTTACAAAATTTGTTTTCAATTGATTTTAGATTTCTGAAACTTGACATAAGTTTTCATTTAAACTTGCTAAAAACTTCCTAAAATGAAAAAAACTTATTTCCTAAATCATATATCACATTGAAACACATGTAAGATCTATATATATCACGAAGTCTCTGTGTCGAGATACTGAAATCAATTGCAGATTTAAAACACTCCCTGTCAATCAAGATTTCAGAGATGTTGACATAAAGTCAGGATGTTATTGGTATACATCATAATGATGTGCACTTTAAGACACAAACACAGTAGAAATAAACATCGCTTCATTAATACTGATACATAAGACACAAACGAAGTAGAAATCAACATCGCCTCATTAATACTGATACATAAAGCTATGACATTTTTTCTATAAACTCAACATCACTTGCTTTTGTTTGAAGTTCCTGGTTTGTTTGTGTGAACATCCTACCAAACTTAGATTTCCAAGGATTAATCAAGCTGCATCCATATTCATGATCACATAAGCAAGTCTATAGATTTTTCTACCCTTTATTAAATCACATATTTCAATTAAGTAAATTACCTTATGAATACAACCAAACCTACATCCATAATTGGATTAGGACAATACTCTATATTTTCCATTACATTTTGGGCGTTGGTACGAAAGCTTCATTAAGTCTCGTATGTGGCCATGCATACCTTAGACAAAGTCGTATCCTTGTACGGAGCATATACAGAACCTCTTTTCATCTTTGCCAACAAACATCATAACAAACTCCCATTGCCTAGACACTTAGTATCAATGTGAAGCAGTGCTACAAGGTGACAAGAAACATGAATTTTGATTGGCCAAGAGGTCGTGAAACATCCCTTGTGATTGGATATATAATTATAACTTTAATATAATTGACAATAATCAAATGAAAACAAGGGAATCCCTACTATTGAGAAATTAAAAGAATTGGTCAAATTTGTTCTAGACGTATTTCCTCAACTATTTCTTCTGTATGAACATGTAAACAATTACTCTCAGCGCTGATGATATCTGTTTTTTTTTCCAGATCACACAAATTTGACTGATTTATTTTTGCGAATAATTGGACACGAATGAGTTCTGAAAACTTCAAACCAAAGTCAGAAGACAATTGATATCAGAGGATACAAACTGTGTTCCCTGTGTGTCCTTTTCCTCTCCGTGGGCCAGTGAATTAAGATGTCTTCATGATGAAATGGATTAAGATAATATCATGATGGGATGGATTAAGATGAAAATTTGAAATTTAATGAGATTTATTTAAATGACTTGTAATGCGATGGGTTAAGATGTGTTCATGATGCAATGGATTAAGATGTGTTCATGATGCAATGGATTAAGATGTGTTCATGATGTGATGGATTAAGATGTGTTCATGATGCGATGGATTAAGATGTGTTCATGATGCAATGGATTAAGATGTGTTCATGATGCAATGGATTAAGATGTGTTCATGATGTGATGGATTAAGATGTGTTCGTGATTATCATGATGTGATGGATTCCAATAATCTTATGATGAGACAGAAGATAATATTGTGACATGATGAATTAAGACTATTCCATGACATGATGGAATAACATAATGTGATTTATTGAGATGAAATAGTATAATACTGACAACAGAATAGCAGTCTCTAACAGGCAACAACATCAAGGTACCTGGTAGAGGAAAAAATCCTAATCCCATTTACCTGCATTAAGATTAACAAGGGAAAACAGCATCAAGATGTTAAGATTAATCAACCTAGTAACCTTAAACCAAGACACATGATAATACTTTCCATGGTTGTGATATATTTGTCTGACCTTTGAAAGTTGACATTAAGAAAGAAATCTGTGCAGTTTTACTCGATTTGTGATATAATCAGTGTGAGATTTTATTATACCTTCTGTGCGTAGATAGTGCATTATAAAAATCACCCTGCAATACATAAACGTAATTGGACAATAACAGCTACAAGGACCAATGACTGCTGCTAACATCACAGGATTGGAGTACGTTTCCGTGGAAACCAAACTTCTCCATAATGTCATAGCAACAACAATAGCTTGTCTCGGTTGCATCACAAACATCAGCACCATCTTGGCCATCATAAAGACACGCTTGCACCGAGAAGCGGCCATGTTATTGGTGTTGAATCTGATTGTTCTGAATCTGATTCCATGTGTGTTTACACTGCCTTACATCTCCTACCTATCGTTTACCCATTCCATGGTGTCCGAACCTGTAGATAACACCGTCTGTAAAATCATGGGTTTCCTCACATATTGTATTGTTGGAACGGAGGTGATTGGCCTCATTTTAGTTTCGATGAATCGATACATACTTGTGGTTCACTTTGACAAGTACGAACAAATATACAAACGTAGATGCAACCTAGCAATAATGCTTGTCATGTCCTGGAGTATCTACCCTGTTATCCTAATATTCCCTGCCTTGGAGGTATGGGGCGAGTTTAAGTATGACCCTTACAGGTTTTTCTGTCACCCCTTCAATAAGGATTCGTTTGGCAGCTTCCTGATCCTGTTTACTGGAGGTGTGAGTCTGCCATTGCTGACCGTCTGCTACATCGGCATGATCTACAAAGTCTGGACCAGCAGGTTTAAAGTGAACGCTAGTCGTAGCAATCAGCAATCTATTGAAATGTCCACTACTATCCGGCGTTATAAGCAAGAGCTACATTTGGTCATCTCAGTCATTCTGATATTGACAACATTTGCAATGCTGTACATACCTTTCCTTGTCATTTCCTTCCTGTCTAAAGAGGATTCCATTGCTGAAATAATCAGCCTCTACATAGCATGGACACATTGTGTCGTAAATGCTCTTGTATACAGCTTAAGAAACACCCACATACTGAAAGTATACTGCTGTAGAAATTAACATTATTTCTATACAATACCAGGACTCTCACATACTGAAATTCTACTGCTGTAGGACCAGTAATATTTAGTCTATATACGCCCCAGGAACTCTAACATACTGAAATTTTACTGCTGTAGGACCAGTAATATTTAGATTATACACGCCCCAGGAACTTTAACATACTGAAATTCTACTGCTGTAGGACTAGTAATATTTGGTCTATATATGCCCCAGGAACTCTCACAAACTGAAATTCTACTGCTGTAGGACTAGTAATATTTGGTCTATATATGCCCCAGGAACTCTCACAAACTGAAATTCTACTGCTGTAGGACTAGTAATATTTGGTCTATATACGCCCCAGGAACTCTCACAAACTGAAATTCTACTGCTGTAGGACTAGTAATATTTCGCCTATATACGCCCCAGGAACTCTCACAAACTGAAATTTTACTGCTGTAGGACTAGTAATATTTAGATTATACACGCCCCAGTAACTCTCACATACTGAAATTTTACTGCTGTAGGACCAGTAATATTTAGATTATACACGCCCCAGGAACTTTAACATACTGAAATTTAGTCTATATACGCCCCAGGAACTCTAACATACTGAAATTCTACTGCTGTAGGACTAGTAATATTTAGTCTATATACGCCCCAGGAACTCTCACATACTGAAATTCTACTGCTGTAGGACTAGTAATATTTGGTCTATATACGCCCCAGGAACTCTCACATACTGAAATTCTGCAAATTTCGCAAAGTAATAAATTATTGAGAACAACCATACTTATGATGTCTTTTGAATTTTATTGAGAAGCTCTCTATTGGTTGTGGTTTTGAGACCTACGTGGAGCTGTCGATAAGTACTTGCCACAGGTCAGTATGTTTTTTTTTTTTTCTCAAGCTTTCCTCAAGCATCCAAACATGGCATAACCTTGAATGGCTGGGCTGTTAGTAAGACATAAAGCCACAGTAAGCCAAACATCATCTTTAAACTCTCTGTCACCCCCTAACCCCTTAGTATAAGAATAGTAATGTCACAGAGGTGAACCATCTCATAATAACATATAAGGTGACACCAAGTGTTTCACAAGGATATCTTGTCAAACTGCAAACAAAATATTTTATCAGCAGAGACTTTTTTATTTTAAGATGTCTAAGCCTGTACTCTCAGTAAGATTATGGTTTCATGCACTGCTATCTTGAATAGATCTGTCACAAGATTTATTAACATCAATTGAAGAGCAAAATTATAATTTTTGCAGTTTTATATTAGTTTCCAAGGCTGAGGTGGTAATATGTCTCCTCTTTGACAAAATCGGATGTTTCCGGCAATGATGTGACCGAAAGCCATTACTAGATGTGATAAATGAGACAGATTTTCCTGCCCTGCCTTCGTCTCCAATCCATCTACATTCTATAACACAACACCACACCAGTGTGTCTACTTCCACAGGTACAGCCGCCAAGTGAAAGTAATATCTGATTGGTTCTTCCCTCACCGCCCAAACCCTGACAACCACTTGCTGGATCCCTTGGGACTCGCACCTTTGTCAATTTCTCATTTAGTAAATAGTAACTACATTGGAATATGGTTTATTGATTGAATTGACAGCATTCTAAACAGCTGTGGGTATAGTTATATATTGATGGATCATTACAAAACAAAGCATTAGAACTGTGGTCATTTTCCATACTGTTTTCACACAAAACATCAACACATTATGTCAATAACACCATCTGTAATGAATCTTCGTCACGAGTACGCCACATGATCTCAGGTGCAGTCCATGCGCCAATCTCTGTGAGAATGACCATCATTAGCCGGTCTGTCTGTCTATTGTGATTAGCTGTCATTGTGAGAGAGTGAAAATATCTCCAGGAATTCTGAAGGCATTCAGGGACATTATTGGTAATTGGAGCAGAAGATCATACTGACCGAAACACATCAAGACTGACTGGAATACACTAGGACTGTCCAAGACATGCCAAGACTGACCGGGACACAGGAAAACTGACCGATGAAGACACACCAAAACTATCAAATCAAATTATCTCTTTAAAATACAGACTGGAGCATTTTAGACGGATTAATGGAAAAGTGACATTTTGTTTCGACAATCAAGGATTTATCAGTATGCCCAAAAGATGATGTGATCTAATATGGTACAATGACAGGGAAACCATTCCCGGAAAATCTCAACTGATCTCTGTGATAGCTAACCAAAATAACATTGCGGACAAAGCTATATGCTACAAACCAGAGCTCTCTATTACATTGACAGTATCTGATACAGGAAAAGTCTGGTGACATTTCTTTGTGACAGGCCCTTGGAGGAAGCATCCCAGCATATTGTTATAGGTAAGTTAATAATAAGTTACTTATCATTGAGAGAGAAACTATTAAGTCAGCCTATCAGTTTAACAAACAGTACGTAAAGTATAGGGACTACACACAGTACTAAAAGTAACCATATATCAGGTATAAAAAGAGAAGGTTAATGTGACTTATACATAGTGTTAAATATATACTCTGTCACTCAGCTTATGAACCACACTGTTCAGTTGGTAGAGCTGGTAAATTAATATGCCAGAGATCTGAGTTTGATTCCTGATCTCAACAGGATTGTGCATTTTCCTTGTGCTTTCACAACAATAAGAAATGTTACTTCATGATTAGCTATCAGTAAATGTAACTAACATGATAATACCTACACCTAACACAGAGTACCGTACTACAGGTATGTTTAACTGGGGATTTATCTCTGTACCTAACACAGAGTATTACAGGGAGGTTTAACTGGGGATTTATCTCTGTACCTAACACAGAGTACTACAGGGAGGTTTAACTGGGGATTTATCTCTGTACCTAACACAGAATACTACAGGGAGGTTTAACTGGGGATTTATCTCTGTACCTAACACAGAGTACTACAGGGAGGTTTAACTGGGGATTTATCTCTGTACCTAACACAGAATGCTACAGGTAGGTTCAACTGGGGATTTATCTCTGTACCTAACACAGAGTACTACAGGGAGGTTCAACATGGGATTTATCTCTGTACCTAACACAGAGTATTGAAGGGAGGTTTAACTGGGGATTTATCTCTGTACCTAACACAGAGTACTACAGGGAGGTTTAACTGGGGATTTATCTCTGTACCTAACACAGAGTACTACAGGGAGGTTTAACTGGGGATTTATCTCTGTACCTAACACAGAGTATTACAGGGAGGTTTAACTGGGGATTTATCTCTGTACCTAACACAGAATACTACAGGTAGGTTCAATATGGGATTTATCTCTGAACCTAACACAGAGTACTACAGGGAGGTTTAACTGGGGATTTATCTCTGAACCTAACACAGAGTACTACAGGTAGGTTTAACTGGGGATTTATCTCTGTACCTAACACAGAGTACTACAGGGAGGTTTAACTGGGGATTTATCTCTGTACCTAACACAGAATACTACAAGGAGGTTCAACATGGATTTATCTCTGAACCTAACACAGAGTACTACAGGGAGGTTTAACTGGGGATTTATCTCTGTACCTAACACAGAGTACTACAGGGAGGTTTAACTGGGGATTTATCTCTGAACCTAACACAGAATACTACAGGGAGGTTTAACTGGGGATTTATCTCTGTACCTAACACAGAGTACTACAGGGAGGTTTAACTGGGGATTTATCTCTGAACCTAACACAGAGTACTACAGGGAGGTTTAACTGGGGATTTATCTCTGTACCTAACACAGAGTATTACAGGGAGGTTTAACTGGGGATTTATCTCTGAACCTAACACAGAGTACTACAGGGAGGTTTAACTGGGGATTTATCTCTGTACCTAACACAGAGTACTACAGGGAGGTTTAACTGGGGATTTATCTCTGTACCTAACACAGAGTACTACAGGGAGGTTTAACTGGGGATTTATCTCTGTACCTAACATAGAGTATTACAGGGAGGTTTAACTGGGGATTTATCTCTGTACCTAACATAGAATACTACAGAATACTACAGGGACGTTTAACTGGGGATTTATCTCTGTACCTAACACAGAGTATTACAGGGAGGTTTAACTGGGGATTTATCTCTGAACCTAACACAGAACACTACAAGGACGTTTAACTGGGGATTTATCTCTGTACCTAACACAGAATACTACAGGTAGGTTCAACATGGGATTTATCTCTGAACCTAACACAGAATACTACAGGTAGGTTCAACATGGGATTTATCTCTGTACCTAACACAGAATACTACAGGGAGGTTTAACTGGGGATTTATCTCTGTACCTAACACAGAATACTACAGGGAGGTTTAACTGGGGATTTATCTCTGTACCTAACACAGAGTACTACAGGGAGGTTTAACTGGGGATTTATCTCTGTACCTAACACAGAATGCTACAGGTAGGTTCAACTGGGGATTTATCTCTGTACCTAACACAGAGTACTACAGGGAGGTTCAACATGGGATTTATCTCTGTACCTAACACAGAGTATTGAAGGGAGGTTTAACTGGGGATTTATCTCTGTACCTAACACAGAGTACTACAGGGAGGTTTAACTGGGGATTTATCTCTGTACCTAACACAGAGTACTACAGGGAGGTTTAACTGGGGATTTATCTCTGTACCTAACACAGAGTATTACAGGGAGGTTTAACTGGGGATTTATCTCTGTACCTAACACAGAATACTACAGGTAGGTTCAATATGGGATTTATCTCTGAACCTAACACAGAGTACTACAGGGAGGTTTAACTGGGGATTTATCTCTGAACCTAACACAGAGTACTACAGGTAGGTTTAACTGGGGATTTATCTCTGTACCTAACACAGAGTACTACAGGGAGGTTTAACTGGGGATTTATCTCTGTACCTAACACAGAATACTACAAGGAGGTTCAACATGGATTTATCTCTGAACCTAACACAGAGTACTACAGGGAGGTTTAACTGGGGATTTATCTCTGTACCTAACACAGAGTACTACAGGGAGGTTTAACTGGGGATTTATCTCTGAACCTAACACAGAATACTACAGGGACGTTTAACTGGGGATTTATCTCTGTACCTAACACAGAGTACTACAGGGAGGTTTAACTGGGGATTTATCTCTGAACCTAACACAGAGTACTACAGGGAGGTTTAACTGGGGATTTATCTCTGTACCTAACACAGAGTATTGAAGGGAGGTTTAACTGGGGATTTATCTCTGAACCTAACACAGAGTACTACAGGGAGGTTTAACTGGGGATTTATCTCTGTACCTAACACAGAGTACTACAGGGAGGTTTAACTGGGGATTTATCTCTGTACCTAACACAGAGTACTACAGGGAGGTTTAACTGGGGATTTATCTCTGTACCTAACATAGAGTATTACAGGGAGGTTTAACTGGGGATTTATCTCTGTACCTAACATAGAATACTACAGGGAGGTTTAACTGGGGATTTATCTCTGTACCTAACACAGAATACTACAGGTAGGTTTAACTGGGGATTTATCTCTGTACCTAACACAGAACACTACAAGGACGTTTAACTGGGGATTTATCTCTGAACCTAACACAGAACACTACAAGGACGTTTAACTGGGGATTTATCTCTGTACCTAACACAGAATACTACAGGTAGGTTCAACATGGGATTTATCTCTGAACCTAACACAGAATACTACAGGTAGGTTCAACATGGGATTTATCTCTGTACCTAACACAGAATACTACAGGGAGGTTTAACTGGGGATTTATCTCTGAATCTAACACAGAATACTACAGGTAGGTTCAATATGGGATTTATCTCTGAACCTAACACAGAGTACTACAAGGAGGTTCAACATGGGATTTATCTCTGTACCTAACACAGAATACTACAGGTAGGTTCAACATGGGATTTATCTCTGAACCTAACACAGAATACTACAGGTAGGTTCAACATGGGATTTATCTCTGAACCTAACACAGAATACTACAGGTAGGTTCAACATGGGATTTATCTCTGAACCTAACACAGAATACTACAGGGAGGTTCAACATGGTATTTATCTCTGTACCTAACACAGAATACTACAGGTAGGTTCAATATGGGATTTATCTCTTCACCTAACACAGAATACTACAGGTAGGTTCAACATGGGATGTATCTCTGAACTTAACACAGAATACTACAGGTAGGTTCAACATGGGATTTATCTCTGAACCTAACACAGAATACTACAGGGAGGTTCAACATGGTATTTATCTCTGTACCTAACACAGAATACTACAGGTAGGTTCAATATGGGATTTATCTCTACACCTAACACAGAATACTACAGGTAGGTTCAATATGGAATTTATCTCTGAACCTAACACAGAGTACCGTACTGCAGGTAGGTTCAATATGGGATTTATCTCTGAACCTAACACAGAGTACTACAGGTAGGTTCACCTGGAGATTTATCTCTGTACCTAACACAGAGTACTACAGGTAGGTCCAGCTGGGTTCGATTACCTATATATACTCATCTTGTCTGATTTAGGATAAACAAAGGTTTTGTTTAATGCCTGCATGTCATCTTGTGTGGTAGATGATCTAAAAGGATGATAGCTTGTTATGATTGATAATTGTAAGTATTGATGAATGAATGAAACAATGAATTAAATATATTGTAATACCTTCAAAACTTATGAACATTTACCATAATAGAAATACTACACTACTGCACATATCAAATACTATCAACAAGCGTTACTATTCTTTATAGCACTAATTGTCTCTGCATGCACGAGATTCAACACTGCAGAAGGTTCTAATGACCAACCAAAAGGAATGAGATGGAGAGGGTAGGTGACCAGACCTCAACACTGCAGGAGGTTCTAATAACTGACCAGACAGGCAGGATCTGGTGTGTGTGAAGGAGTGTGTAGGGGGGAGGGGGATGGAGTTGGTGGGGGGATAGGTAATGTGATATATGAGTCAGGATTGGAATAGAGAAGTAAAGGAAATGGCTAGAAGATAGGAAGGGAGAGAAAAGGAAGCAGGTCTGTAGATCAGTAGTTAGTACAATTCCACTGATGCTTGATAGAAAATGGATGGTAAAAATACATATCTAATGGCCATCTGTTGCCCTCCTACTGTTTTACTTATTAACCTGGAACAATCACACACTCTCAATCAGTCGTAACGCTGCTCCAGGCTATAAGCAGCACTAATTAATGTGCACAACTGATTTAGTTAGACAAGTGTAATTAATTGTATTTATAATCAGTTTGTGAGGTGGCAGCAATGGTTATATCACTGAGTTGCGCAGATTCTGTTTTTGTGTTTGTAGAGACAGAATAGTAGGGATTCTGTTTATGTGTTTGTAGAGAGAGAGTTGCAGGGATTTCAGCCGAACCACACAGAAGTCTGTCTCTTAGTGAGACCTTCTATCAATGGGACCGATTCACCAGTAAATAGGGTAGGTTTTTGTAGATCATGACAATATTTATTATATACCATAACTGGCTTTTTATCATACTTCATTTATATTTCTGACTTGTATAAGGTCACTACGTAGACTGTATGTACTCAGTATGTACTGCAGATCTATATGTCATCACTATATGTATACTGTATGTATACTGCAGACCTATATGTCATCACTATATGTATACTGTATGTATACTGCAGACCTATATGTCATCACTATATGTATACTGTATGTATACTGCAGACCTATATTTCATCACTGTATGTATACTGTATGTATACTGCAGACCTATATGTCATCACTATATGTATACTGTATGTATACTGCAGACCTATATTTCATCACTGTATGTATACTGTATGTATACTGTATGTATACTGTTTGTATACTGTATGTATACTGCAGACTGTATGTATACTGTATGTATACTGTTTGTATACTGTATGTATACTGCAGACTTTTGTCAATGCTTGCATACTGATGACAATTTCTCTTTCCTAAATAATAAGTAGTTACAGCTAAGAGGATAATTCCTAGATTTGTACAACAGATATTATATCACTATGGTGTGTTACAATTGGTATCCTATATCTCCAAAACACATGGAGCTGCAATGACTTTTATTAACTATTGTAGAATTTTATACCTATAAACACTCTCACTAACAATCATGTTGTTAGAAAATTAGAATATGTGCATTTTCTCAAACAATCAATTATGACTGTTTGGTAATGAAGGCTATCAAGAGACAGCATCAGAAGCCAGAAATCCCTTGATACTGGTGACGAGCACAATAACAAAGGAGCATTTCTCTAGCTGATCAATTAGTAATGATCTGGTCGAGCCATCCAACCACGACGTTTCATGCAGTTATTAGAAAAATGTTCATATGTACCATAATGCTTATTTCCAGATGGTACAATTGAGTCAGTGAACCATGATGTTATAAGTGCAAATTAGTCGTATAGCAATGAGTCGGTGAACCATGACATTACATGCATTAGTTTTATTTCAATTATTTCAATAAATACTGTATTTGTCTATCAACCTACAGCAGGGCACAAAATAAACACATTAATACAATAAATACGATACTTGTCTATCAACCTACAGCAGGGCACAAAATAAACACATAAACACAATAAATACGATACTTGTCTATCAACCTACAGCAGGGCACAAAATAAACGCATAAATACAATAAATATGATACTTGTCTATCAACCTACAGCAGGGCACAAAATAAACGCATAAATACAATAAACGCATAAACACAATAAATACGATAGTTGTCTATCAACCTACAGCAGGGCACAAAATAAACACATAAACACAATAAATACGATAGTTGTCTATCAACCTACAGCAGGGCACAAAATAAACACATAAACACAATAAATACGATAGTTGTCTATCAACCTACAGCAGGGCACAAAATAAACACATAAATACAACTATCAACCTACAGCAGGGCACAAAATAAACGCATAAATACAATAAATATGATACTTGTCTATCAACCTACAGCAGGGCACAAAATAAACGCATAAATACAATAAATACTGTATTTGTCTATCAACCTACAGCAGGGCACAAAATAAACACATAAATACAATAAATACGATACTTGTCTATCAACCTACAGCAGGGCACAAAATAAACACATAAATTACAATAAATACGATACTTGTCTATCAACCTACAGCAGGGCACAAAATAAACACATAAATAAAATAAATATGATACTTGGCTATGAACCTACAGCAGGGCACAAAATAAACACATAAATTACAATAAATACGATACTTGTCTATCAACCTACAGCAGGGCACAAAATAAACACATAAATACAATAAATACGATACTTGTCTATCAACCTACAGCAGGGCACAAAATAAACACATAAATACAATAAATATGATACTTGGCTATGAACCTACAGCAGGGCACAAAATAAACACATAAATACAATAAATACGATACTTGTCTATCAACCTACAGCAGGGCACAAAATAAACACATAAATAAAATAAATATGATACTTGGCTATGAACCTACAGCAGGGCACAAAATAAACACATAAATTACAATAAATACGATACTTGTCTATCAACCTACAGCAGGGCACAAAATAAACACATAAATACAATAAATACGATACTTGTCTATCAACCTACAGCAGGGCACAAAATAAACACATAAATACAATAAATATGATACTTGGCTATGAACCTACAGCAAGGCACAAAACATGACAAAATTAAATTTTGATCCCCTGACAACTTTCCAACAGCACAGCAGGATGCTGTGATGTTTAGAAACATCTAGTGGAGGGATGAATCTTTAATGATAACTAAGTAGAGTTTATCTATCTGTTCCAGATATGATGCGAGAGACCTCTGTGGACATTGATCGTAGCTACAGCCTTCTGGCCCCGGGGACCTGCACTTAGTTCTAAAACAGCTGCTGGATCAGATACCACTATTACTTCACTGTCAATATTTTGGTGATATTACAGCCGTGGACACAGAATCAAGTTCTCATTGTCCATGATATCCTTACCGTTGTGTATAACCGTTCACACAAAGTACCGAAGAATTACTGGACAGATTTCATCAAATAAATATTTGGTTCCAATGACAGAAAAATTTATATAAATTATTTGATCAACATTGAAACTCAAAGAGCATAATACATTCATCTCCTCTTGAGGACAGCTAGAGCTTGTCAAGTGATATTGACACCAGTACACGAGGGACAAGTACGTGAGCTGAGGCAGAATCTGTGTTGTGTCAAGCTAGTGCAGCTACCAACAGGAAGGTGTCACAAGCAAAGCATATCTGGTGGATTTGGTCACTAATACTTTCCAGCTCAGAATACAATGTACAGAGTGACAGACTGCTAGCTTCCTATTACAAACGATTTCACTGAAGCTTGTGAAAAGGCTGTTCTTATTTGTGATTTGGCCCTGAAACGTTCAAAGGAACCTTCCACCTCTTAATGTGTGTTTATTGTACTGAATTTTACTGAAACTATTCAATTCCTTACTGGGTTAATCCGTATAATGAGGATTTTTCATGATCTAATGCTAAAAGGAAAAACTAATCCTCTATTTTTCTTTTATGAACCAAGATCTTTGAAAATATCTTCATATAGTATCAAATGTATTCTAAAGAACCAAACGACAACTGATTCTTGTGAAAATTGCAACTGGTTTCTTATTTACTAAGGAGGAATTGAAACCAGCCCTTCATTTCTGCTGAGAAAGCCTCCAGTAAGTTTTGAAATGTGACCTGTATTCTGTTAGTGTGAGGATTATAGATAAATATGGAGGACATACCAACATCAGCATTAAAGTACCATTCAGAAACATATTGAAAACTAAGATTTTAAACAACAACTTAACAATGGATGTTTTAGTGACTGCCTCACCAGAAAATGTTAACACCACATTCCAGCTGGTGCCAGATAGTGTACGATTCTACCATAACATTGCTGCCACCATCACGGCTGTCATCGGGTTTCCTGCCAATCTGGCTATAATTGTGGCCATTTTCAAGACAAAGTTACACAGACATGTGGGAACGGTATTTGTTCTAAATCTTGTCGTAAACAACATGGTGGTCTGTGTGACGTGCCTTCCCTACATTTCCATCCTGTCATTCGTTGTTCCGGATTCCACGCCACAGGCAATAGACCTGGGCTTCTGTCGTTTCATGGGTTACCTAGCCTATAGCATAAAAGGATCGGAGTTACTGGGACTCGTGCTTATCTCACTCAACAGGTACTTGATAGTTGTTCATTTCAGCAAGTACCAACAAATCTACAGCAGTAGATGGAACATTATAAAAATGATTGCTTTGTCGTGGTCCATTTACCCCATCGTATTGCTGCTTCCGGTCACAGAGATCTGGGGCAGTTTAGCATATGACCCGAACCGGTTTTTTTGTCAACCCTTCTATGCGCAAAACTCCTTCAAGCGGTTCCTTCTTCCGTTTGCTCTTCTTACAAGCATTCCTGTGATACTGTATTGTTACGTCGGCATTCTTATCCGTTTTTGGGTTAGCAAGGAAACAATCAATGCCTTACGAAGTAAGTCAAGAACATCAAACTCTTCAACTTTCAGTGGAAAATATACACGTCGGGACATGCGCTTGGTAGTCATGGTGATGCTTATTTTGACCACGTTTTTTTTCTTGTACATGCCATTTATTGTCATGTCCGTGCTGGACCCCCAAATGAAGATCTATAGCCCAGTGCTACACCTGACATTTATCTATATGAGTTGGGCTCGATGTCTGGTGAATCCTCTTGTGTATTCTATCATGAACCCACGCATTCGTAATGCCTGTCTTGTCAGCTATAAACATGATTCCACTTCCTAAAGCTGGCCATTATATGAAGTACATGATGAATTCATAAAGGTTACATGATGTTTCTGTCATGACAACTGGCTCTATAAGGAAAACAATGTTATGGAAACTGTGTCAATAGCTTTAAGTATCCTGAGTTTTAAAGATAATCTCCCGAGGAGATATATGAATATATATAGTGTTTTATTTATGATATTTAGCAATGTGTTCATGTGTGATGGGAAGTTTCCAGCCTTGTTGTCTTTTGAAAGATTTAATTTTATACTCAAAACTGTCAGTATATTATTGATACTTGTTCAAATGACCAATTAGAGATAATGAAATTAAATCTATGAATGAATATATTTAGCTAAGTCCCAAACTTTCGGTAAATATGTATAAATTTTTTTAAGTATGTTTGTGACATTGTTAAATAATTGAAGCCGATTTTCTGTGATAATTTTGATTTTTCGCTCAGTAAAGCATTGAATCTAACAATTATTTGTATATATTTTATAAACTCCAAATTAATTAAAACTTTCACTGCAACTGATATTGGACTGTTGACAACACACTATTAACCTTCAGGTTCATACAAAGTCTTGATCATTTAATTCTGTTCAAACATCTATCCCACCTTGAAAAATGCTTACAATTACTGATTCGTCTCCTTATTTCACACATCTCCTATAGAGTGTGCGACCAAATATTCACATTAGCAGGCTTGGTGCACTAGCTGTAAACATACCTAATTTGGACAATCATTTTTTTATCTATGTTATCACTGTTGGGCAATTTGGGCATCAAAAAATAATTTCTATGTAAAACAATATACAGAAAGTGCAATCAGCTCAACCATATTTTAGCCAGATACTTTCACCACAAAAAAAACCCCGCTAAAATAAGACAACCACTAAAATAGGGATTTTACAATAACTAGTAATATTATAGTTAAATCATACAAATTTCATTTCGATGTTACACAAGAAATCCTAGAACTCTAGTCTATAAATTATACAACAAATCATAAAGACAAGTTTGTATATTATACAACACATACAACTCCAGTTTAGGAATTAAACATGGTTGGCAACTGGAGCATTAACAATGTCCATATCATTTCCTAACTTTCTAAACAGACCATTAGCATTGATATTACGAGAGATTTTGTAATTATGGTCGTTAACTTTGTGGGATTTATAGTCTGTGGACTAATGTGTATTTCTTTACTGTACGAATTGTTGATCAACATAATACAATATCCCCTATAGGCCAAGCCGATTATTATCAGCCATCATCAGTAAACACAGGCCAGGACAGACCTAACAATTACCAGTCAGACTGGAAATCGAAATCTCTAGAATCATATGTAATGTCACGCCTGAATTCAAAACACGAGTATCGTGTTTAAAATATAAATTGCGACTGTAAGCACTTTCAAAATCAATTCGCAACAGGAGTCTCGCAGATTAAAATAAAAAGTCTTTGTCACAGGCGCTCGTGATATGTGATATCGAAACATCACCTGGCTGTTGATTTTAACTCGATAATCAATAAATGTAAGGATATTATTGATGGAATCTTTCCGTAACAGGATCTGTCTGTAACAGGACACACAAACATTTGTAGATTGATAATTAGGTTGGGGATCCTATTGTGTAATACGTATCAATTTGTATGATCGATACAGCGGAATACGGACAGTTTATAATCACATCCATACATCATAATTAATTGTGGATATATATATACACCATATTTTGTCTCCATCCCAATATCTACCAGCTTAGATAAGAGGTCCCAAAGGGCCGTTCTACTTTTCAGATCAAACCTTAAATGGGACAATATTCAAATAAAGACCAAGGGGAACTCACATAGGAAATCTGAAAATGATCCATTCCGTACTTCTCAAGAAATTGTGATAACAAAAAAAAAAATGGTTTACAGATGAACGGAAAAGGGTTGATGGTCCACAGACAAAGGTTGAATTAAACAGCCCACCTTCTGATGATGGTGGGCTTGTACTGTTTCATCTGATATCTATTTTGAATCACTTGACAGTGGGTTTGTACTTTAAGACACTTGATGGCCATTTTGTATCATTTGGCAGATGATGTATACTGTTTGACAGTCAATTTCTATTTTGTATCATTTGACAGTCAATTGGTATGTTTCATTTGATGCCTGATATCTATTTTGTACCATTTGACAGTTGACATGTACCATTTGACATGTGATATGCATCATTTGACATGTGATATGCATTATTTGACATGTGATATGCATCATTTGACATGTGATATGCATCATTTGACATGTGATATATATCATTTGACATGTGATATGCATCATTTGACATGTGATATACATCATTTGACATGTGATATATATCATTTGACATGTGATATGCATCATTTGACATGTGATATACATCATTTGACATGTGATATATATCATTTGACATGTGATATATATCATTTGACATGTGATATGCATCATTTGACATGTGATATACATCATTTGACATGTGATATACATCATTTGACATGTGGGGTTCAACAATATTGTGAAACATATATATGAATCAAACAATATCAGTTGACAAATTTCCATGAAAATCCTATTCTCATAGTATGACATTTAAACAGACCAATCAGAAGTAATATTGAGACAGATATCATTGTACTGGTATACTTTGAAGGTGTTTAAAAGAATGTCATCTTACCTGGGTAGTTGATCCCTTCAGGGAAGAAGTAGTCTGTATACTCCATATGTAATACTGACATGTCTGTTGGGAGATGGAGCTGCTTCTTGTCCGAGCTGAGGAACTTGCTGGGCGTGTTACGTTTGTTGTCCGCAGTTGACACCTGATAGATGATAAACTCTTCTATCTTGAGGACAGTACAACTTTCCAGTAACTTGGTGGTGCGTGGACGTTGGCTTGGCACTCGGATGGGTGGGACTTGTTGGTGCGAGGGAGGTGGAGGTGGCGGAGATCTACTTCCGCTAGGATTCTGATTCACTGGCTGTGGTTTCTCTGGTTTCTGATTGGCGGGTTCGTGAGCGGGTGACTGTGTGGGGGAGGCGACACAGCATGTTTCACGGGCCTGAGCTACTTCCTGTTTGAAGGCAGAAAACAGCTGCTGGACCCAAAAGTTTCGAGATCCTTGGTTGTCCATATATCGGTACCAGTGTTTCCTCTCTCCACCTATCATATACAAATCAGTGCTGACATTATATATTTGAAGTAAGTCATGTGTGACATCATCAATAAACAAATCAGGTGTGACATCAGTAATACATATCATCATAGATCAACAGGTTAGGTGTGACATAGATTTGAAGCAAGCCATGGGTGACATAACAGATGAACAAGTCGTGTGTGACATAATAGATGAACAAATCATGTGTGACATCATTAACAAGTAATGTGTGACATCTTTAACAAGTCATGTGTGACATCATTAACATGTCATGTGTGACATCATTAACAAGTCATGTGTGACATCATTAACAAGACATGTGTGACCTCATTAACAAGTAATGTGTGATATCATTAACAAGTCATGTGTGACATCATTAACAAGTAATGTGCGACAACATTAACATGTCATGTGTGACATCATTAACAAGTCATGTGTGACATCAAATATAAATAGGTAGTTTGTAATATCATAGGTTAAATAGTGAGGGGTGTTACAGTGATAAATGCCTTCCTTACAATATTTGTCAATTATCTCGTAAATCTGTCATACAATATTTGTCAATTATCTGGTAAATCTCTGCCATATAATTTCTGTCTGTTTATCAGATAAATCTTTAAAACACAACATGTGTCAATCACCTTGTAAATCACAGCTAATTGATTTTTTGTCAATTTTCTGATAAATCTCTACTCTATAATTTCTGTCAATCATCTGGTAAATCTTTGGCATCTGTCAATTGACTTTAAGAAAAAGTCATGCACATACTCATTTTTAAAATAATCTTTGGAATTCATGCATAAAATATTACTTGTATTTGTGTTGAAACAGACAACAACTTTGTCTGAAAGATGTACGTGTCAATTTGTCCTTTATAAAAATCACATAGCTGAACATTAAAAACAAAACAAAGATATAATGTAAATGTTACAGTGAATATTTCATCATCTCAGCCACATTTTCCTTTATAATATTCAACAACACATACCAATATATAACACTGACTATCATTTTTACTCTAAATGTCACAAAAAATAATGAGAATAATCATACTGATTATTGTTAAAGCAATACATGTCCCTTACTGGCCCTACAAGCTACATCACTGACAATGACTTTATACATAGTAATAGGGATACTCTGATCTTGACCCAACAACATTTGAACAGCTACTTTTAAAAGATAATTTGAAGCTTTATATATGTGTGAAGTTTGATGAAAATCCTTCATGGAATGAAGCCGCTAGGGCACGGACAGTTATTTTGTAAAAATATTAATTGCCAATGACCTTAAACCAAAGACCTTATACCTCGTACAAGATATTCTGGTGCTTGATAAGTGTGTGAAGCTTGATGAGAATCCCTCAAGGAATGAAGCTGCTAGAACACTTATTAACATTCACTGTCGCAATGACAGGCTGGTGAATGGTTGGACGGACACGTAGAGAAAGGAAAACTGTACTCTCCCACAGTCGCATCAGTAGGGGACACAGACTGGTGAATGGTTGGACAGACAGATAGAGAGGAAAACTCCCACAGTCGCACCAGTAGGGGACACCGACTGGTGAATGGTTGGACGGACAGATGAGAGGAACACTGTAGTCCCCCACAATCACACCAGTAGGGGACACAGACTGGTGAATGGTTGGACAGACAGATAGAGAGGAAAACTCCCACAGTCACACCAGTAGGGGACACAGACCTGTAGTCTCACACCAGTAGGGGACCCACAGTCACACCAGTAGGGGACACAGACTGGTGAATGGTTGGACAGACAGATAGAGAGGAAAACTCCCACAGTCACACCAGTAGGGGACACAGACTGGTGAATGGTTGGACGGACAGATAGAGAGGAAAACTCCCACAGTCACACCAGTAGGGGACACAGACTGGTGAATGGTTGGAGGGACAGACAGAGAGGAAAACTGTAGTCTCCCACAGTCACACTAGTAGGGGACACAGACTGGTGAATGGTTGGACAGACAGACAGAGAGGAAAACTGTAGTCTCCCACAGTTGCACCAGTAGGGGACACAGACTAGTGAATGGTTGGACAGACAGATAGAGAGGAAAACTGTAGTCTCCCACAGTCACACCAGTAGGGGACACAGACTGGTGAATGGTTGGACAGACAGATAGAGAGGAAAACTAGACTCCCAAAGTCACACCAGTAGGGGACACAGACTGGTGAATGGTTGGACAGACGGATAGAGAGGAAAACTCCCACAGTCACACCAGTAGGAGACACAGACTGGTGAATGGTTGGACGGACAGACAGAGAGGAAAACTGTAGTCTCCCACAGTCACACTAGTAGGGGACTTATAACTACCTCCTTCAAACTCAATCCAACTAATTCACATAATCTAACAAAACAAAGTTTAATTAATTTTACAACTGAAACATCATAACAAAATTTTATCATTTTCATCAAATTAGTCATGAAAATGGTGTATTAGTCAAGTTATACGACAAAAATAATTTTATTGTGTAGCTTTATACTCCCAAAATAACCATAAATTAATTTTGCACACATTTAGCTCAATCTAAAAATGTTATTTTTCTAAATATAACATGCTGATGACAATTCATCAAATCAACTAACATTTTACTTAATTAGGCAGAATTGAGCATTTTGATGACATAACAGAAGGACATAATTACATTTCAGGATTGTCTGTTTGTTTCCCGGGTTTTTCACTCTATCAACAACCAGAGTCATTGAGGGGGCGGGGCACTTTAGAGTAGCTGAAGGCTACCTACCTACCACAAAGAACAACATACTGGAGGCCCATTACATGCCATCCAGAGCAATTAAAATCTGAGGATATAACCACCATAGTACCCATCAGTCTGTTTTTCTACTTTCTGAGATTCACAAACTGCCACGGAGAGGAAAAGTTGAACTAGAGACACAGCTCAGATCTTCACCACAGGGTGTGTAGGCCAAATGTCTACTGCCTCAGCTATCAAAGCTGTGTATCAAAAACACACTTCCTCACAAATAACAGACAGATATGAAGATTACATTACTGGGCACCAAATGATAACTTAAGTTGGAAGTACATTATACATGACAGAATTATGAGTAAAGCAGACCTATTTCTATCAAAAACATATCTCCTTACACCTTTACATAACATTACAAAGAAGGCACAATAGGAATCATATATAATTCACAAGCAATGTCTAGTAGAGTAGCTTTCAATGATTCCTGTAATCTGTCCACTGGGATATCAAAGATTTGAGATCTTCCTTCACTGGGATATCAAATGTGGGAGATCTGTCTCCACTGGGATATCAAAGATTTGAGATCTTCCTTCACTGGGATATCAATGGTTTGAGATCTGTCTCCACTGGCATATCAAATGTGGGAGACATGTCTCCACTGGGATATCAAATGTGGGAAATCTGTCTCCACTGGCATATCAAATGTGGGTGATCTGTCTCCACTGGGATATCAAATGTGGGTGACATGTCTCCACTGGGATATAAAATGTGGGAAATCTGTCTCCACTGGCATATCAAATGTGGGTGATCTGTCTCCACTGGGATATCAAATGTGGGAAATCTGTCTCCACTGGCATATCAAATGTGGGTGATCTGTCTCCACTGGGATATCAAATGTGGGTGATCTGTCTCCACTGGGATATCAGATGTTGGAGATCTGTCTCCACTGGGATATCAAATGTGGGAAATCTGTCTCCACTGGGATATCAAATGTGGGTGACCTGTCTCCACTGGGATATCAAATGTGGAAGACATGTCTCCACTGGGATATCAAATGTGGGAAATCTGTCTCCACTGGGATATCAAATGTGGGTGATCTGTCTCCACTGGGATATCAGATGTTGGAGATCTGTCTCCACTGGGAGATCAGATGTGGAAGATCTTCCTTCACTGGGATATCAGATGTGGGTGATCAGTTTCCACTGGGATATCAAATGTGAGAGATCTGACTCCATTAGGTTATCAAATGTGGGTGATCAGTCTCCATTAGGATATCAAATGTGGGTGAACAGTCTCCACTGGGATATCAAATGTGGGAGATCTGTCTCCATTAGGATATCAAATGTGGGTGATCTGTCTCCATTAGGATATCAAATGTGGGTGATCTGTCTTCACTGGGATATCAGATGTGGGTGATCTGTCTCCATTAGGATATCAAATGTGGGTGATCAGTCTCCACTGGGATATCAGATGTGGGTGATCTGTCTCCATTAGGATATCAAATGTGGGTGATCTGTCTTCACTGGGATATCAGATGTGGGTGATCTGTCTCCACTGGGATATCAAATGTGGGTGATCTTTCTCCACTGGGATATCAAATGTGGGTGATCTGTCTCCATTAGGATATCAAATTTTGGTGATCAGTCTCCACTGGGATATCAAATGTGGGTGATCTGTCTCCATTAGGATATCAAATGTGGGTGATCAGTCTCCACTGGGATATCAAATGTGGGTGATCTGTCTCTACTGGGATATCAAATGTGGGTGATCTGTCTCCATTAGGATATCAAATGTGGGTGATCTGTCTCCACTGGGATATCAAATGTGGGTGATCTGTCTCCATTAGGATATCAAATGTGGGTGATCTGTCTCCATTGGGATATCAGATGTGGGTGATCTGTCTCCATTAGGATATCAAATGTGGGTGATCTGTCTTCACTGGGATATCAGATATGGGTTATCTGTCTCCACTGGGATATCAAATGTGGGTGATCTGTCTCCATTAGGATATCAAATGTGGGTGATCTGTCTCGACTGGGATGTTAGATGTGGAAGATCTGTCTCCATTAGGATATCAAATGTGGGTGATCTGTCTCCACTGGGATATTAGATATTGGATACCTGTCTCCACTTTGAAATCAAACACAAGAAAGACTATGACAACTGAATTCACCAATGACCCACAGTATATTCACAGTAGCATTCAGAAATGACCCACAGTATAGGAATATTTACAGACAGTAGAATTCACAAATGACCCACAGTATATTCACAGTAGAATTCACAAATGACCCACAGTATAGGAATATTTACAGACAGTAGAATTCACCAAAGACCCACAGTATATTCACAGTAGAATTCACAAATGACCCACAGTATAGGAATATTTACAGACAGTAGAATTCACCAAAGACCCACAGTATATTCACAGCAGAATTCACAAATGACCCACAGTATAGGAATATTTACAGACAGTAGAATTCACCAATGACCCACAGTATATTTACAGTAGAATTCACAAATGACCCACAGTTTATTCACAGCAGAATTCACAAATGACCCACAGTATAGGAATATTTACAGACAGTAGAATTCACCAATGACCCACAGTATATTTACAGTAGAATTCACAAATGACCCACAGTATAGGAATATTTACAGACAGTAGAATTCACCAAAGACCCACAGTATATTCACAGTAGAATTCACAAATGACCCACAGTATAGGAATATTTACAGACAGTAGAATTCACCATAACCCACAGTATATTTACAGTAGAATTCACAAATGACCCACAGTATAGGAATATTTACAGAGAGTAGAATTCACCATAACCCACAGTATATTTACAGTAGAATTCACAAATGACCCACAGTATATTCACAGTAGAATTCACAAATGACCCACAGTATAGGAATATTTACAGACAGTAGAATTCACCATAACCCACAGTATAGGAATATTTACAGAGAGTAGAATTCACAAATAACCCACAGTATATTGACAGTAGAATTCACAAATGACCCACAGTATAGGAATATTTACAGACAGTAGAATTCACCAAAGACCCACAGTATATTCACAGTAGAATTCACAAATGACCCACAGTATAGGAATATTTACAGACAGTAGAATTCACCATAACCCACAGTATATTTACAGTAGAATTCACAAATGACCCACAGTATATTCACAGAAGAATTCACAAATGACCCACAGTATAGGAATATTTACAGACAGTAGAATTCACCATAACCCACAGTATAGGAATATTTACAGAGAGTAGAATTCACAAATAACCCACAGTATATTTACAGTAGAATTCACAAATGACCCACAGTATAGGAATATTTACAGACAGTAGAATTCACCAATGACCCACAGTAAAGGAATATTTACAGACAGTAGAATTCACCAATGACCCACAGTATATTTACAGTAGAATTCACAAATGACCCACAGTATATTTACAGTAGAATTCACCAAAGACCCACAGTATATTCACAGTAGAATTCACAATTGACCCACAGTATAGGAATATTTACAGACAGTAGAATTCACCAATGACCCATAGTTTAGGAATATCTACAGACAGTAGAATTCACCAATGACCCACAGTATAGGAATATTTACAGACAGTAGAATTCACCAATGACCCACAGTTTAGGAATATTTAAAGACGGTAGAATTCACCAATGACCCACAGTTTAGGAATATTTACAGACGGTAGAATTCACCAATGACCCACAGTTTAGGAATATTTAAAGACAGTAGAATTCACCAATGACCCACAGTATAGGAATATTTACAGACAGTAGAATTCACCAATGACCCACAGTATAGGAATATTTACAGACAGTAGAATTCACCAATGACCCACAGTATAGGAATATTTACAGACAGTAGAATTCACCAATGACCCACAGTATAGGAAAATTTACAGACAGTAGAATTCACCAATGACCCACAGTATAGGAATATTTACAGACAGTAGAATACACCAATGACCCACAGTATAGGAATATTTACAGACAGTAGAATACACCAATGACCCACAGTATAGGAATATTTACAGACAGTAGAATTCACCAATGACCCACAGTATAGGAATATTTACAGGCAGTAGAATACACCAATACCCAGGACACCTGGTAGGAAAATCAAACAGCCTTCAACAGATCAATGTGTTTCAGATTGACTAGTTAAATCTATACCTATATAATCTGCAGATATTAAATAGTATACAAGATATTTCTTTTTAACTTTTCATTCAGAAAATGTCTGTAAGACATGACTACTCCTACTGTTATACATACTAGAATCAGATCAGGAGTAGAATTTGATGTTACGATACATTTGAGGAAATATGAGCTAAAACTGTTGAGAGGTTCTCAAATATTTGATATCACTTCTGAATGTGGCTTCACAGATTGGATGGGATAAGGGACAGGCATGACTATCAATAATATCCCCTCCGTATAATGGCTAGGGCATCATACTGTTTAGAGGGGGATAATTTTTTCTGAGTTTGAACAGATGCTGGACAATCATTTGTGACACACAAATCTGACTCCTGTGACACACAATTCTGACTCATGTGACAAACAAAGCTGACTCATGTGACACATAAATCTGACTCATGTGACACAAAAATCTGACTCCTGTGACACACAATTCTGACTCATGTGACACAAAAATCTGACTCCTGTGACACACAATTCTGACTCATGTGACCAACAAACCTGACTCATGCGACACACAAATCTGACTCAGGTGACACACAAATCTGACTCATGGGACACACAAATCTGACTCCTGTGACACACAATTCTGACTCATGTGACAAACAAACCTGACTCATGCGACACACAAATCTGACTCAGGTGACACACAAATCTGACTTCTGTGACACAAAAATCTGACTCAGGTGACACACAAATCTGACTCAGGTGACACACAAATCTGACTCATGGGACACACAAATCTGACTCATGTAACCAAGCTTGAGGTTACATTCTTTTCACTAACTTAATTGAGATTAAAATGAGGAAATTATAGGCCAAAATGACAACGTATCCCTTCTTCTTTACTAAAAGAAGTTGTTTGGATAACACTATGCTGTAGCATGGTCTAAACCCACATGGTTCTTTGGGCAAAGCTGAGCTAAAGAATAACACTTAATTTTCATGTCATTAAACTACATATAAACATGTACTTCATATTTATTTGCTTATTTCTAGTTTTACAACCCTGAGTCAGCTAAGGTTATCTTGCAAACTCCAACTTAACTAATATGATACGCACAAACTTTGTATCTAGCAATTGCAGACCTTCACGAGATGAGTTTGAAAATGTTAATAAAACATGAAAAATGTGTTTCATTGTGATATTAGGGCTGTCACAAGTACACAATTTTTCACCTCGGGGTACTTATCATTGACACCCTCGACCTGCAATTTTCAGTAACGTGATCACCACAAATTCAAATTGGTGATAAACGCTGGTTTTTCAAGTATTGTTGGCTAATCAACATCATTTAGACTTACATAGTAGTCTGGACATTATTGACGATGTTGGGGAAATGACTATTACAATGTGTTTTCAGACTTCATAGAATTACAATTATCATACGCTTTGATCAGGGAAGCCATGTTGTATATATGTTCAAGGTTTCGATCAGGGACGCCATGTTGTGTATATGTTCAAGGTGTCATGGCTGTGTATATTGAGGAATTCTGAGTTTTAGTTTAAGGCTGTTGCATGTTTCTTGGCCATGAGAAAGTGTCAACCATCAGTGCAACAATGTAGTCCTTCATACAGCAGATTTATATATTTACGTGTATATTAAACATTGTTTCTTCTCAACAGACAGCCAACAAGTGCACAGAGGTACTTAGAAACATTTTATAGTGAACTTTACAATAGAACTAGGTAATACTGACTCGGGTGACCAGCATACTCATTGCAGCCATAGGTAATATGAACAAGACAAAGCAGTACTAGGTCTGTTGTGTAATCTAAATTCTTTGGATGTAAAATGTTAGATGTGAAGTTGTGTTTGATCATATGTCTTGAAATTTTAGTTTCTTTATGACCATTGATCATTAAAAAGGCAAAACATGGAAGATGACACTGCAATGAAATTGTCTTTTATTGAAGCAATGACCTTGAACACAGATGACCTTAACCTAAATTGACTTAAGCCTCTGATGACCTTCATATAAGGTAACCTTAGCCTCAGAGGCAATCTGAAAAAAACTATGCTACTATTTGAATATTTATCATCACACAAGTTTGAGCATAAATGATGATTTTTTTTTTCTACAGAAATCACAGACAAAGAGACTGGGGCAATCCTTCATATCATGGTGGGGCACATCCAAATAGGTGTATATATCTGTATCAGATGTTATATCTCTTATCATGTCTGCAAATATGGGTACACAAGTTCGCTAGCACAACATTGATCCACTGTGAATGAAAGTTTAGAAGTCATGCATCCTACCAACGGCAGAAAACAATTATAAAAAATTATAGAAGCATTCAAAAACAAAACTAATCTCTACTAAACCACCAAAATATTCATAAAGCAAAAAAAAAAAAAAAATTACATATGATTTCTTTTTTTAAACTATTTTTTTTTTTTTTGCCAAAAAAATTTTTGATTAAATTCTAAGTCAATTTTGTTTTTTAAATTTGTTTACATATTTAACAAAGGAGAGTGGATATAGGGGAAGTAACCAGCTTGACAATAACATGGTCAGGACACTGTTTTATAAGCGAACGGTTCTACACAAAAGCAACTTTGAATTCTGATGGCACAGCTAGCAGTCAATCTGTTGAAAGGAGATTTTCCTTTTGTCTACAGAAATAATACATGTAAAAATAAATATTTGGGGACATGCATTAACTAATGGACAAACTCACCACGTGACATGATTAACTCCTCATCTGAAAGCCAGGAGCCATGGATATATAACAGTACACACCCAAGTCAGCCATCGCCTGCCGTCCACCCTCCACACCACATCCTACTCTTGGCCACGATATCAGATCACTGATATTTCACAGCGGGAATGACATATTTGTTAATTCTGTGATAGTTTTTTGGGTTTTTTTTTGACAGAACCTATATGGGGGGGGGGGGGTTTTTCTACTATAGTTGGATCAAAATTGTTTGATGTTTTTATTAATTAGATCTGACAAAATTTATTAGGGAGGTTGCTAACTCTTTCAATCATTATTTCATATAAAAAAACACACCTTAGACTTCCAAAGCTCCACCAAGGAGGTTTCATTTCAAATTTTAATATATTTCTGATGTTTTACAACAAAAAACATTAATTTCTTAATATATTATCTTTGTATAAACCAGTCACTATTATACTAAAATGGTTTAAGTAGTTATACCAGAATTCCGATATTTATTGTAACTTTGATCATGAAGGTAATAACAATACTGTAAAATCTACAAGAGCCGAGATCTTGTATGGCAAAATGGTCTTAGGCTGTAGTTTGAAAGATCACCTTTTCCAGAGGTCAGTTAAGACAAGGTCTTACAGTGAAATGTATCTGCGGAGTCAAATATGAAATAAAATCCACAATAGAAAGTAAACCATCAGTTCTCGCATAATTTAAACCTTTAATAGATGGATTGTTCTTCATAACCTAATTTTAATTTTTTTTTATTGGTAATCCTGTGAGTATGATAGGGATGTGAAATATACGTTGTGGCGTGGAGTACAGCGACTAGCAGGTGGTGACAGAAAGCTGATTACATGTGTTGTTATCAGGTATATATATATATATATATGATATACATTAGGAAAATATACTGGGTGCTGTCAATGGAGGGGACATAACTCCAATCAAATCAAGGAAAATTTAGTATATGACCCAGATATATTAGTTTACTTATTGGGATCAACTTAAACAGATAAGCTTAGCAGCAAATATATATAAATATATAACCACATTTATGATACCAATTCCATGCAAAATAACCACGATAAAATCAAAACTTATTTCAAATTGGCCAAATTTTACAAAACTAATTTTGTAGATTTAACAGATGTATTTGTTCTATCAGAAATAAAAGTATTTAAGTCTAATAAGCTAAAATCAGTGCTTTAATTTCTAGCTAAGATTGTAAAAATAAATTTCATGACAAGACACCATCAATCACTAAACTCTAGTTGATTGGACAGTGATTGGTTGATATTATCTCTAGCACTGCAGATACAAACCAAACTTAAACAGAAACAGCAAAAAACTCACAGAATCAAGCAGCATATCAAGTCATTGACACCCAGCTGGTCAATCACTGTGATAGTCAAGTAACAATGGTCAATGGTGGTCAATCACTCGGCTGGTCAAACATCGATAGCCAATCACTCAGCTGATCAGGTACTGATGGTCAATCAATCTTCCAGCCCAGTATTGACAGTTAGTTACTCAGCTGGTCAAGTATTGATGGTCAGTAACTTGGCTAGTCAAGTAATGATGGTCAATCGCTCAGCTGGTCAAGTAATGATGGTCAATCACTCAGCTGGTCAAGTAATGATGGTCAATCACTTAGCTGGTCAAGTATTGATGGTCAATCACTCAGCTGGTCAAGTTATGATGGTCAATCACTCGGCTGGTCCAGTATTGATGGTCAATCACTCAGCTGGTCAAGTATTGATGATCAATCACTCAGCTCGTCAAGTAATGATGGTCAATCGCTCAGTTGGTCAAGTTATGATGGTCAATCACTCAGCCAGTCCAGTATTGACAGTTAGATACTCGGCAAGTCAAGGACTAATGGTCAATAACACGACCTGTAAAGTATTGATGGTCCATCACTCTGCTGATCAACCACCTGGCTGGTCAAGTATTGAGGGTTAATCACTTGGCAAGTCAACAAACAATGGTCAATCAGTCTTCTGGTCAAGTACACGACATAAATAAATCATAAAATGTCTTACCTGCTGGGTTGAAAGGGTAGATATCGACAGACAGCCTGTTGAAAGTGATTTGCATAGCACCACCCTCAATCCTCTTGTTGTGTTTAGGGTTGTTTTGCACATCTATCATAAAAAAAAAATTCTGCCTCAATAATCAAGCCATCACTTATCAAGTCGTCAGGGTTGTGTCCCC